>NC_056746.1:1383340911-1383365911 GCF_019279795.1 Protopterus annectens | reverse complement strand
ATCTCCCAGTTAACTCCCATCACTTTAGGCATAAAATGATTAGTTCTCAAAGAAACCTTGTCCCTATGAGATGGTGCTGACTCACCGTAAGAGCTTGCAACTCAAATGCCCTCCTTGCAGAGGGCAGAGCAATCAGTAAAATGATCTCATGTTAAGGACCTCAAGTCAGCTAGATTAGTTGGTTGAAATGCAAGTGTTCACTTATCTAACCCAAAATTTAGATTTCAAGGAGGGACTATCTGCTTTCTTGGCGGACTCTCCTGAAAAAAACCCTTTCAAAACATTTTGGCAAGGGAATACAATGAAAAAGGAGGATCCATGGGAGAGATACTTAAATGGAAAAAAAATTAACCTTGACGGAGGAGTAAGAACGGTCATAGGATAACTCCCAAAATTGTAAAACTAGAAAACAGCTAGCCCTGAATGGGTGCTGGTTATGCTGATGGCACTAACTAGGAAACCTTCTCCATTTGATATGAATTTCTAGTAGCAGGCTTTCTTGCCTTTTTAGAACTTACTGCATGTCCTCAGTAAACTGAGGAAAGGGAATTAATGCCCCATTACCCCGGCAGTTAATTGAAGTTGATTAGGGTCAGGGATGTATGAAACACTAAGTAGATCCAGCCTGAAGTAGCTTGTCAGAGCCACCCCTCACCACTTCCAAAAGGAGACGGAACCACTGTCACCTGGGCCAGAAAGGAGTAAACAATGACCTTCAGGGATTCCTTCCAAATCTTCTTAAGTACCCTGGATATCAGTGGAAAATATACAGGAACATTCGTATCCTAGGAAAAGAAAAGGCTTTGGTTTTCCACACCTTCTTGCATGGAATCCTGGAGCAGAATCTTGCCAGCCGACTATTCAGAGATAAGGAAAATAGATCTACTTGAGGAACTCCAAGGATGGATCAAATCTTGGAAGACCCCCCCCCCCCGATCTAGTTTCCATTTGTGAGGGTCTGCCCTCATCCTGCTCAGCTTGTCTGCCACAACATTTTGCTCTACTGGAATACAAGATGCCTGCAGAGTGAGACTGTTGTGAAGCTATTCCCCAAACTAACATGGACCGCCTGCAAAGGGGGTACAACATGGTTTCCCCTTGCTTGTTGATGCAGCATATAACTGGTACTGTAACAACTTGAAGAGGTCACAGGTACCAAAAGTGATTCAGGAGACTTAAGTGCTTACCCTGATCAAAGCACTCATTTTACATTTATGTGCTTGCATTTGTCCTTGGTGTCCCTCAACCCCTGAACTTTTAATCCTCCTGTAATGTCTCCCAAAACAAAGTCCAAATGTTCTCTTGGAATCCCAATTAGTCTAACAGATCTCATCCAAGTGAGAGATCCCAGACACTTTCGGGGAAAAAAAAAAAAAAAAAACTCTGCAAAGATAAGCAAGTCTAAATATCAAAAACTGTGGAGACCATGTAGCCTGCAATGAGCTATAGCTAGAGTTTGAAACTTTGGAACACTCTTGGTGCAGTGGATACTCCAAAAGTTAAGGCAGAGGAACTGATAATGTGATCTAGACACAACCTTAAGAAATGCTTAAGTCCAGATTAATAGCGATGTCATAACCATCTTTTAAATCTAGTGTTACTAGGAAATGAATGAAAAAGGAGAGATAACAGATTGTAAAAGGAAAGTATTAAACTTGTACACTAACCTCAAACAGGTTTAGTAAAGAAAGATCCAGCACTGGTGTCCAAGCATTTTTCTTTCTTGGTACTAAAAAATATCCTTAAATAAAAACATTGGCCTACCTGGGAAGGTGGGACTGGTTCTGTCACTCCCTGGGACAGCATGTGAGAAAGGATACATGGAAATAAAAGTATGGTCCAGTGGAGGAGGGATTGGGATTGGCCTCCCACTACCATCTGTAACCTTAATGATTATTATTTACAAGCCAGCTGTATGAAACTCTGTTGCCCAAAAGAAAAGATTCAGACTTTCTAGAAGGGAATAAAAAGCTGCCAGGTAGGAATGGGAGACAAGTCCCTCAGACAGTCATTCGGACTCTGACTGTTCTTGGATTTGGGGGATTCCAGAATTCTTTTTGGAGCCCCCTTGCCATTTCTTTTCAAACATCTGTTTATATACATTTAGACTATTTTGTCTTTTTTTTTTTTTTTTTTACCAAAACTGGATGAAAGGTTAAAGAATCCCTTAGAAAATTTGGAAAAGGCTGAAAATTCCTCTGTAGCAACTTACCCCTTTCAACACTCATTTTTAACATCTGTGAGATTTTTAAGAATGCAGCTCGGCAAACCTCCTCAAAACAGTACCAGTGGCAACAGCCCAAGTAGTAATCAACTGAGCCATGCACAGTGTATAGAATTAGTAGACTTTTACAACAGATTTCCTCACAGAAACTACAAACAAAGCAGCCCTCAAACAACTGGTCAGGACAAACTAATGTGGAGCCTGACCATTCAAAAAATTCTGAAAATCAAATTTGCAGGAGGATGCACTTAATTCCAATCCCACCCTTTCTGATAAGGAAGGAAAGATATGGGAATAAACTGAATGACACAGACACACAGACACACAGACACACAGACACACAGACACACAGACACACAGACACACAGACACACAGACACACAGACACACAGACACACAGACACACAGACACACAGACACACAGACACACAGACACACAGACACACAGACACACAGACACACAGACACACAGACACACAGACACACAGACACACAGACACACAGACACACTTTTAGGTTCAGTAAAGAAGAATAGAAGTATAGCCAAAAGTAGTCAGGGGGCTGGAGGGAGGGTAACCAGGACTGCAACAGTGAATACACTCCAACATCTACATTTATGTTAAGTGTACACAACTGTATTATGTTAGTTTTCACTGTTGCAGTCATAACATTAGGGTAGATTCCCAAAGCTAAGGCTGGAAGGGGGAATTTAGATAGCATTAGGACCAGCTACAATGCCCTGCAACACTGCAGTGGCAAAGCCAGCTCTGGGTTTACAGAAAAATGGCAAATGCTTGGTGAAAGTATGTACAGAACTCCAGGTAGCAGCTTCTTCTGGTAGGGTCACCTCTGAGAAAGGCTGTAGAGGAACATGCAGCCCTGGTTGAATGGGGTCTAATCCCCTGTGGCATAGACTTTCCATGGTGCTTATAGCAGAAATTAATGCAATGGCCTATCCATTTAGAAATGGAAATAGCCTTCCCCTCTGCCCCTGCAGCAAATGCCACCAGCAATTGTTCAGATTTCCTTTGAGGTTTAGTCCTGTCCAAGTAAAATCTAAGTTGTCTGTGCACATCTAGGGAGTGCAGTATCCGTTCCCCTTTGTTCTGTGGATTAGAAAAGGAAGGTTGGCAAATGAATGGACTGATTAAGAGCCACACTAGATACCACCTTGGGCATGAGAGGGATTGGTCCCGAGGGACACCCTGTCTGCATGAAAGATGATGAAAAGCTCCACTGCCATAAGGGCCTGTAATTCAGATATCCTTCTTGCTGAAGTGATTGCTAAAAGGAAAGCTGTTTTCCAAGAAAGGAATTTTAACTCTGCAGTTGCAGCTGGCTCAAGAGGAGGTAGAGAGAGTTTTTCAAATACAAAGTTAAGGTCCCAGGCTGGAGTTGGGGCTCCCCTGGGTGGTCTTAAGTTGTTGGCCCTTCCGAGGGCCTGCTTGAGCAGTGGATGAGAAAAGAGGGGTGGTTCTGTATTGTAATGAGCTGAAATGGCTGAGGCACAAATTTTGATGGAGGAAAAGGAAAGGCCCTTGTGAAGCATCTCCAAGTATTGAAGAATCTTTAGGTAAATTGGGCGCTGCTGTGGCCATCCCTTGAGTTTGGTTCCAGGCACAGAATCTTTTCCATTTTTCAGCATAAGATTTTCTAGTACTAGACCTCCTTGTCTCCAAAATTACATCCAACACTGTTTACTGAGGGATGGTAACAGGATCAGGTAAATCAACCAAGCTGCCAGGTTCAGGGTTAGAAGCTGGAGGTGCAGAATCTGGCTCTCCTGCTGTGACAGCAGGGTAGGCATCTGAGGCAGGTGCCATGGGGCCAGCTGTGACACTGAGCAAAAGGGGGTACCCAGTGTTGGCATGGCCAGTCTAGTGCAATCAGTATCATCCTTGGTTTGTCCTATTTGATCTTTAGTAGTACTTTGGAGAGGACAGGCAGAGGAGGAAAGGTATAAATTGATGGATTTTTCCAGCTGAAGGACAGAGCATCCACTTTCCAAGCTTGCTTGAGGAGTCCTTGTGCAGAATTTGTCTAATTGGTAGTTCTGGGGGGAGGCAAACAGAAATGGGCTCCACCATTTATTGATAAACATGTTGAAAGTCTTTGGTTCCAGTTTCCACTTGTGGGGGTCCATCAGATTTCTGCTTAGTTCGTTTGCCAGTGTATTTTGTTTTCCTGGCAGGAATTGAGCCTGCAGATGCACTTGGTAGCTCAAGGCTGTGTTCCACAGAGCCATGGCTAGTCTGCAGAGGGGATAAGAATGAGTACCCCCCTGCTTGTTTATGTATCACAACTGTGGTGTTGTCCTTTACCATTAATTGTCCTGGAAGAATGTGGTCCTTGAAGGTTGTCAGAGCGTTCTGTACACTAACGCTTCTTTTTGACTGATATGCAGGTGCATTTTACTTTGGTTCCATTTGCCCAGAATGCACTTCCCTGTCTGGTGAGGCCCCCATGCATAGTCTGATGAGTCAGTTAGGATTTGGGCTGCAGGGGTCTACTTCACCCAGTCAAAGGTTGACAATATCGAAGCCGATATAGTCGGCACCAAAATGTCAAAAGTGAAAGTAATCGCTCGTGTAAACTGAAATCTCTGTAAGGGGAGATTTCCCCTTAGAGCAATGTAGGGCTATCTCCGAGTTGGTATATTTAAGTGGGGGGGGTGCACAGGGGCTTGCCCTCCCCCCGCATACAGCAATGTGTGTGTTAGTTCAATGTTCGGGGGTTGACATTTTCGTGTTGATTATGCTGTCGACAGTGACAGCGTAATATAAACGTGGCTGCAGTGGGTAGAGTGAAGGTAGCCCCGTGTTTTGGTGGCAGGCCTCTACCCACCAAAGGAATTCTAACCATAGGCAAGGTATGATAGGAATCATTGCTTCTAGATCCTGAGAATGCTGACACCATAGGCTTTTTAGATACCACTGTAGTTTCCTCATATGCAGTCTTGCATATGGAATTATTAGAATGCACGAGGCCATGAACCCCAAGGCTTGCAGTATTTGCCTTGCAGATAGTTTTTTTTGTGGCCACTAGTTTGAAGTAAGTTGTCAAATGAATTTGTTTCTCTGGCGTGAGGAAAGACATCTGGGAAGTTGTATTCAAGCTTGCTCCCAGGAATATAAATTTGCTGACAGGGTACCAGATGGGATTTCTTTTCATTTATGGTGTACTCCAGACAAGTTAACACCTTCTGTACAAATGCCAGATGATACAGAAGTATCGTCCTGGCTTTCTGTCTGAATTAGACAATAGTCCAGGTATGGGTATATTTGATTATTTCTTTGCCTGCAAAATGCAATGACTGGGGCTAGGCACTTTGTGAATAGCCTGGGCTCAGTATAAGCCAAAGGGCAGTGCAGAGAACTGATAGTGCATGCAGCCTGCTTTGAAGCATAGGTATTTTCTGCAAGATTCCCTGACTAGGATGTGCAGGTAGGCTTCCTTTAAATTCAGTGTTGCCAACCAGGCATCTTTGCCCATCATAGGAAGCAAATGGTGAAGAGTTAGCATCTTGAATTTTGGAATCACCAAAGAGGTGTTTAGGATAGACAGGTCCATGATAGACGCCATGAGTCGTCTTTTCTGGGTACCAGGTAAAGTCTCTAGTAGAAACCTTGCCCCTTTTCCTCTTCTGGTACAGTCTGAATAGCCTTTAATCTTGGGAGTACTTGCTTTTGAGCCTCTGACCACTGATTTGGGGGTAGATCTGGCCAACCGTTTGGGGTTGGTAATGTGTGGAATGGAAATCTGTATCCTTGGGAAACTGTTTAAAAAAACATTTGTCCTGGGTAATGAGTTCCCAGTTTTTTGCTTGTAGAGCAATCTTTCCCCCTAAAGGAGCAGTCAGTTGAGAAGTGCTTAGAAGTTTTAAAGTTAAGTCATTGAAACAGCTTACCAAGGGGGGGGGGGCTCTTACTACTCCCCGATTTGGAAGTGGGAGCCTTCCACTGCTTAGTCCTGTGTGTACCCTGGGACTGAACCCTGGGTGTTCTGCTGGTTCTGGGTTTGAACTGAGAAGGCCTGGAAGAGACCAGAAAGGACCAATTTTTTGAGTGCCAATGCCTACTAAATCTAGGAGGCTGCACTTGTAAGAAATCTTTAAACAATTTGCATAGATTTAGCTTTTTCCTCCATCTTAAGACCTTCTTCTGCTTTGTCGCCAGGCAGTCCTGATTTAAGGGAGCATCCAACAACTTAGGTTTTAACTTTATCTGGCAGCCCTGCAAGATGCCTCTAGTGAATCAAAACCACGTTGCAAAGTATGTTTTCCAACCTGTTCAGCAGAATGCATCAAATCTTGTAAATCCTTATTTGCAGCACAATCAAGAATCATTTTCTGTTTAAGCAATCCAATAATATGCTGCTGATACTTTAACATATGAAACTGGCAATTTAAGGACCTGATGGCCAAGGTTGCAGAGGTGTATATATTCTTACCCCATCTATCCAGGGCCCTGGAATCTCTATCAGAGGGGATAGAATTTGTGGCCTTAATGCCCTTGGGTCCCTGTGAAATGGTCTCAAGATCCCCATTAGAATTTTTAAAAAAGTAACTTGTGATAATCAGGAACCCTGTAATATCCATCAGGTTTTCTGGGAGCAGGAGGTAGAGTCAGGGGCCAAGCTAGATTCTGAAAAGGCATAGTCAATGTCCAGCACAGGAGGGATAGCTAAAGGCCTGTGTTGGGGCAGGAGTAAGAAATCTCTAAGCCTCTTTTTAGAATTAGAGTAATCCTGGCTTTCCCAGTGAAAATGCTCCAAGAGTATGCAAGGTTTCAACAAAAGAAAAATCCTCTGGGGGAGAAGCAGAGGGAAGAGTCTCCTCTGCATCAGAATCCTCATAGGTAGACAAGAGTAAATCCTGATCAGAGGAAACAGAAATTTTAGAATCCTGGTCAGAAGTACAAGAAATTTCAGTCCTAGGTCTCTTAGAGGGGGAAGGTTGACTTCCCCCTGATTAAAGTAACAAGGTCTTCAGCCATTATTTGTTTTTTAGGCATAGATGCCTGACCATACAGTCTGGGCGTTGGTTTCCTAGGCATGGTTAGAATTTTAGGCCTTTAGGAAGAAGATGGCATCTGTTTAATATGCAAGTCAGTAGGCCTGAATATACCCTCAGTAGCCGGTGCCTGCACAGCTGCTCTGGACCCATCCAAGGTAGAGACATCCGCAGGTTCCAGAGCATTTTGCGGCATACCAGACTCCGAATGGGTCTCAGTAGAGGCCTGCTAATCTGAAGTAGCGGGTATCAGGGGCTACGAAAGTGCCTCACCGAGTACCGGCGAACTGGCGACTAGCTTAGGAGAAGTATCGCCTGCAGCTTTAGACCTAGGCGGCCTGTCTTT
Source organism: Protopterus annectens (assembly GCF_019279795.1). Lineage (NCBI taxonomy): Eukaryota > Metazoa > Chordata > Ceratodontiformes > Protopteridae > Protopterus > Protopterus annectens. The sequence continues at coordinate 1,383,358,330 of NC_056746.1, read as the reverse complement.
ATCTTTGCGTTTTTTCGGAATGTCTGCAGTCTGGTGGCTTACCGAAAACATATCTGGATAATTTAACAGAGTACCAAAATATTTAGAAGCGAAAATGTACAGACAAATAGTTTGTGGTTTAAATAAGGCACAAAACCGACAGTGAGGTACGTCGTGGTCAGGGCCTAGGCAAGGAATACATTACGAATGAAAATCTTTGAGGTATTTACTTTCCACAAGAAATACAATTATTGACTTTTACTGGCATCGGTTTAGAGCACGAAAAAATTTCCCCAACGGGGTGCTTAGCTATAGTTGAAGACTTAGGTTCTGAAACTCGAAAACGTAAATTTCAGGACTCTGCCGACTGGCACTTGCGAACTGCTTCTGCTTTGGGCACCGCAAGGCAAGAAAGACTGATGTAATGGAGTCAGCTGCATGCTTTATTCCAGACTTACTGACGTCACGGAAGATGAGACAGCAACAGACACAAGACCCAAGACTTTTTGATAATCAGGCCGACTGAGGGCTACTGCAAGCAGATAACCCAAATGTGATGACAACAATAAAAAACACGAAGAACATCCTCTGCGTTCTCCCACTGAAGACACTGGCACAATCTGGAAATGGTCTCAGAGAAAGGGAAACCCCACCAAGGGGAGAGAAACCCCAAAGGGAGTAAGAGAGCTCGCTTCAGAGTCCGAATTTGAAATCAGATGAGAAAAGGTTGCCCCTTCGTATTCCAGACTCGGACATAGAACCTTGAATCTCTTCAGGAAGACAGCTACCCTTCTTTCTTTTACCAGAAATTAGTTTATAAGAAAGCAGTATCATAAACTACGGAGGGGTGAGAGGGGAAACTGCCCCCACTGCACAGTTTTGGGAAGTGCAATCTGATATCGATCTTTCTTTACTACAATACCATCTTTTAAAAGCCAGTATTGCAGTTGTGGTCAAACCTGAGCACTGTAGCACTCCATGCAAGCAGAGTATAAACTGTAGTAACAGTTTGAAAATACATATATTTTTTTAAACTAAACCAGAAGTGTTGTAGCACTCTATGCAGGCAGGATGTCAACTGTAGCAAACAGTTTGCTAAATGCTAAAGTTAAAAAAAAAAAAAAAATTGTTTTTAGAGAGCTGGGGGCAGGGCAAATAAAAGGGACCTGAATGGCTGGGTGAGATGGGGAGGGGGGGGGGGGTCATGTGCATCTGACCACCTGATTGTTGTGCCAGTAGAAGGATTTTTCCTCTTCAAATGGAAGAGCTGGGGATAATCGATCTAATGTACCGAACAGGTAATTACAAAGAAGTCTTTTTGTTTTTCACTTAAAAGGGCGGTAGGGGTATTTTACTGACCCAGGCCGCTGGTTGAATCAGTAATGCTTCAGCAAGAAAGATTAGCCTCAATTAAACCCTTAGCCAGAACCAGTAAGTTACTCCTGTCCAAATAAATTTGAAGGCGTAGATAAGTGTTTGTTTTCTTTTTGAAAAACGAAAAAGAAAAAAAAAAAAAAAAAAAAAAGAGTGTTAATTAATGGCACCAACAGCTTTCCCAAGGATGGGCACAACATTCTGACAAAAACAGGGAACCTTCTTTGCTCCTTCTACTAGTACTGAGAAGAGTCTCTCTACCTTGCCCACTGAAGGGACTCCAACAGCCATAGCAGACATGGTTAACCAACCTCACAGTGGCTGCAGATGCTACAACAGACTGATAAGGTAAAATATGAGTGGTCTGAGGTACAACTATTGGCAACAGCAATCAACAGCTTAGGCAAATTGTTAGCCTGCTGTGGTAACAAAGGCTGCTTGCTTAACTTTAACCTTTCTACAGCTAGAATAAGGATCTGTGGTACTGATTTTTTTCCATGATCAAGCCAAACATGGTGCCTCCTTCCTGGGAAAAACGAGCAACAGCAGCTAGTAGAAATTTAAAGTCTTTAAAATGTCACTTTTTCCATGAAAAAATGCAGTTAAAAACACTTTAAAACAAACAAACACTCAGCCAGCTCCAAAAAGTAAATTAAACAATTTTTCTACAGAAAAAAAAAGTGACAGGAAAAATGTTCATGTTTAAGTACAATACAGTCTGACTGTCCATTAAAACACCAACTCCTAGCTTTAAAATAATTTCCCTAGTAAAACCATTTTTTAATGCCAAGTCCCATCCCCCACACCCCAAAGGGAGCTCTACTACCCAGCAAAGGAACAGCACAAACTGAACATTGATTCTTGAAAGCCTTACAGGTGCACTCCTCTGCGGCTGGAAAGTTTTGAAGGGTTTGGAGTCGAAACCTGTCGTAATAGTCAGCTCAGCTCAAGCTAACTGACAACTTGGGTATGTGGAAGGTGCCCTGAAGCTTTGGAAGCTGGCCAGCTGTTATATACTCAGTAGGATATAACCCATACAGCTAAGGCTATTACAGTAGTGATAGATATGAACATTTTTAAAACAAGCAGAATAAAACAGAAGATCTACTATGGAATAATTGGACAAAAAAAATACAGGACAAGATACTGACTTACATTTACAGTTGTATACAGATTACAATGCTAAAGGAAACACACCTGAATCACAAGAGCAAGAAAGCTTTGTAAACACAAGTGAAGACTACTTTGTTTTATCACTGAAAAGAACAGTGAAGGAAAGGGATCTTGACATTATTTAAGAGGTTACAGAAACTAAGACTGAGTAACAAGTGAAGGACAAGGAGGTAAAATTTATAGTGGTGAGACGGTGTTGGCAGGGTGCAAGTTTTACAACTGTCCACTACACATTCCACCAAAAGTAGTGAGACGATATATAAAAAATACGGGAGTAGTTATAACCTTTGTTATCAGAGTTTTATGGTAGTATCTAGAGAATGAAACTAAGAAATAAGGAAGACCTAGTTGGATGGACAAAATATTATTGAACATCTGTGACAGATCCGTAACAGAACCACATGCATGTATTTGGGCTCATTAATGCAATGAAAAGACAGAACGAGGTGGAATATGCACATTATTTTCAACAAAATAGGATTCTTGAGCAACATTAAATAGATGTTACATATAGAAACACTAACAATCCAAACAGTCAGTGTCAGACTATACGCATAAACAGATTAGTTTGTAAACAAGTCTACCGTGATAAAATCCATACTAGAAGAGACAGCTTAGTGGTGTAAAATCTTACCATAACGACAGAGGTCCTTCTCAGATCTGTTACAGTATTCTTAACTTGAGAGTTGCCTGCAGCGACAACCCGACATCGGCCAGTATACAAAAGACTTACTACTAAGGGTGTGTGGTATGTTGCGTGTAGGTTGCTGTCAGACGTCAGCCATAAAACTAATATACACATACCATCCTCAGAACGGTGTGCTCCAGGAGAAATGCACATCTAAGGGAGTACATAGGTCAAGTATATCCAAGCAAGAACGAAGCTAGGGCGAAGGAGGGAGGGATGGAATACTGCAACAGAGAAGAGAAGGATATTACAGTAAGATTTTACATAACTAGTCTATGTCCTATTCCTCTGCTGCAGTATTCTTAACATGAGGGAGAATACCAAAGCTCATGAGGAAAGGTAGAAGGTAGGGGCAGAGGAGCTTTCCATGAAGTCATGGTGTCAAATTTGTAATGTTGGGTTAAGGTATGGACTGAAGACCAGGTGGCTGCCTCCCAAATGAGGGCAACAGGAAGCAACAGCCATGGTAATGTGCCTTAACAGGAGAAGGGAGGCTCTATCCATGGTGCTTGGAGCAAAAGGAAATAGCTTTAGAGATCTAGCTGGAAAAAGTGGGTTTACAGACAGGAGGCCCTACAGCTCTAGGGTGGAATGAGACAAATAAGTGGTCCGATTTCCTGATATCCTTTCTTTTGTCAAGATAGAACCTAAACTGTCTGTGCACATCCAAGGTGTGCAAAATCCTCTCAGTAGGAGTTCTGCAGAGTAGGGAAAAAGGTGGGTAAATGGATGGACTGGTTGAGGGATAACTCATTTACTACCCTAGGCAAATTAACAATAGAAACACAGTCATGGTAAGCATCTAGACTGCGTTAAATATTGGATTTAGAGAAAATTGGCAAGTAGTAATGCTTGGTGAAGGTATGTACAGAACTCCAGGTAGCAGCTTCTAGGATGTCCCTGGTAGGGACACATCTGAGAAAGGCTGCAGAGGTAGATGCAGCCCTGGTTGAATGTGGTCTTATCCCCTGTGGGGTAGGTTTTCCATGGTGCTTATAGCAGAAATTAATGCAATGGCCTATCCACTTAGAAATGGTTTGCTTTGAAATAGCTTTCCTCTCTGCCCCTGCAACAAATGAAACCAGCAGCTGTTCAGATTTCCTGAGAGGTTTAGTCCTGTCCAAGTAAAATCCAAGTTGTCTGTGCACATCCAAGGAGTGGAATATGCGTTCCCCTTTGTTCTGTGGATTAGAAAAGGCTGGCAAATGCAATGGACTGATTAAGAGCCACACTGGATACCACCTTGGGCACGGAGGGATTGGTCCTGAGGGACACTGTCTGCATGAAAGGCTCCACAGCCATGAGGGCCTGCAATTCATTCACCCTTCTTGCTGAAGCAATAGCTAGAAGGAAGGCTGTTTTCCAACAAAGGAATTTCAACTCTGCACTTGCAGCTGGCTCGAAGGGAGGTAGAGTGAGCTTTTCCAATACAAAGTTAAGGTCCCAGGCAGGATTAGGGGCTCTCCTGGGTGGTCTTAGTTTTTGGCCCCTCTGAGGAATTGCTTCAGCAGTGGATGAGATAAGAGGGGTGGTTCTGCATTGTAATGAGCTGAAATGGCTAAGGCATGAATTTTGATGAAGGAAAAGGAAAGGCCCTTGTGAAGCATCTCAGTTAAGTACTGAAGAATCCGAGCTAAACTGGGCGCTGCTGTGCCCATCCCATGAGTTTGGCTCCAGCAACAGAATCTTTCTCCATTTTTCAGCATAGTATTTTCCAGTACTAGGCCTCCTTGCCTAAAGAATGACATCCATCACTTGCTTACTGAGGAATGGGAATGGAGATATCAGATAATTAGCCAGGCTGCCAAGTTCAGGGTTTGACTCTGTGGGTACAGAATCTGGCCCTCCTGCTGAGACAGCAGAGCATGGGTCTGAGGCAGGTGCCATGGCACCAGCAGTGGCACACTACACAAGAGGGGGGTACCAGTGTTGGCAGGGCCAGTCTGGTGCAATCAGTATTGTCCTTGGTTTGTCCTGTTTGATCTTTAGTAGTACCTTGGAGAGGAGAGGCAGAGGGGGAAACGCAAACGGATAGGTGAAGGACAGGGCATCCACTTTCCAGGCTCGTTTGTGGGGAGTCCTTGTGCAGAATTTGTCCAATTGGTAGTTCTAGGGGGAGACAAACTTGTGCAAAATTTGTCCTATTGGTAGTTCTAGGGGGAGGCAAACCGGTCTCTCTCTGGGCTCCCCCATTTGTTTCTCAACACGAATATTTTTGGTTCCAGTTTCCACTCATGTGGTTCCAAGAGATTTCTGCTTAGGTCGTCTGCCACTATATTTTAGCTTTCCTGGCAGGAACGGAGCCTGTAGGTGCACTTGGTAGCTCAAGGCTGTGTTCCACAGAGCCATAGCTAGTCTGCAGATAGGGTACGAGTGGGTTCCCCCTGCATATGTACCACATAACAGTGTTGTGGTCAGTCTTTACCAATATTTGTCCTGGAAGAATGTGGTCCTTGAATGCTGATAGAGCATACCATACAGCTAACATTTCTTTTTGACTGATATGCCAGTGCATTTGACTTGAGTTCCATTTGCCCTGAATGCACTGCTCTGCCAAGTGAGCCCCCCATGCATAGTTTGAGTCTGTTAGGGTTTGGGTGGCAGGAGGTAGAGTGAATGGCAGTCCCTCGTTTTGGTGGCAGGCCTCTGCCAACCAAAGGAACTCTATCTGTAGACATGGTATGATAGGAATAATTGACTCTAGATCCTGAGAATGTTGACACCACAGGCTTTTTAGATACCATTTTAATTTCCTCATATGCAGTCTTGCATATGAAATTAAAATGCAGGAAGCCATGAACCCCAGGGAATGCAGAATTTTTCTTGCAGATAGCCTACTTCAAACTATTGGCCACAAAGACCCAGCTATCAAATGAACTTTTTTCTCTAGTGTGTGGTAGGCCATCTGGGAAGTTGTATTCAAGCTTGCTCCCAGGAATACAATTTGTTGGCAGGGTACAAGATGCGATTTCTTTTCGCTTATGGTGTACCCCACAAAAGTTGGCAATTTCTTTACAAATGCCAGATGATTTAAATAGTATGTCCTGCCTTTCTGCCTGAATTAGACAATCGTCCAGGTATGGGAATATTTGAATGTTTCTTTGCTTGCAAAATGCAAGGATTGGAGCTAGGCACTTTGTGAATACCGTGGGCGCAGTAGATAAGCCAAAGGGCAGTGCAGAGAACGGATAGTGCATGCAGCCTGCTCTGAAACATAGGTATCTTCCCTTATTGGGATGTGCAGGTAGGCTTCCTTTAAATCCAGTGTTGCCAACCAGGCATCTTTGCCTAGCATGAGAAGCAGCTGATGAAGAGTTAGCATCTTGAATTTTGGGATTACCAAAAATGTGTTTAGGATAGACAGATCCAGGACAGGACGCCAGGAATTGTCTTTTCTGGGTACCAGGAAAAGTCTTCTGTAGAAACCTTGTCCCCATTCTTCTTCTGGAACAGGTTGAATAGCCCTGATGCTTGAGAGAGAGAACTTGCTTTTGAGCCTCTGCCCACTGATTTGGGGGTAGGTATGGCCAGCAGTTTGGGGTTAAGGAGTGGAAGTGGAATCTCTATCCTTGGGAAACAGAATTTAAAACCCATTTGTCCTGGTTAATGAGTTCCCAAATTTTTTGCATGCAGGGCAATTTTTCCCCCTAAAGGAACAGTCGAGCAGGGCTTGGAAGGTTTAAAGTTAAGTCATAGAGACAGTTTACCACAGGGGGAGTCTTACTACTCCCTGCTTTGAAGTGGGAGCCTCCCACTGCTTAGACATGCGAGTACCTTGGGACTGAAGCCTGGGTGTACCCGCTGGTTTTGGGTTTGGACTGAGGCGGCCTGGACGAGGCAGGAAAGGACCAATTCTTAGAGGGCCAATGCCTACTAAATCTGGGAGTAGGTACTTGCAGGAAATCTTTAACAGTTTGCATAGACTTAAGCTTTTTCCTCCATCTTTTTAAGTACTACTACTACTTTGTTGCCAAACAGGCAGTCTTTGTTTAAAGGAGCATCCAGTAATTTAGCCTCAACATGATCTGGCAAAGATTGCTCCTTAAGCCAAGCATGCCTTCTAAGTACAGACCTAGTGAAAGCAGCCCCGCAAGATGCCTCTAATGAATGAAAACCACATTACAAAGAACACTTTCCAACTTGTTCAGCAGAATGCATTAAATTCTGCAATTCTTTATTTTCAGCACAGTCAGGTATCAACATTTTCTGTTTAAGCAATCCAATAATATGCTGCTGATACTTATGAAACTGGCAGTTTAAAGCCCTAATGGCCAAAGTTGCATATGTGTATACCTTCTTTCCCCATCTATCCAGTGCCCTGGAATATCTATCAGAGGGGGTAGGACTTTTTGGCAGTAGTAGCCTTAATGCCCTTAGATCCCTGTGAAATGGTATCAGGATCCGCAGTAGGATTTTTAAAGAGGAACTTGAGAGAGAGTCAGATACCCTGTAATACCCATCAGGTTTTCTGGGAGCAGGAGGTAACGTGTCAGGGGCCAGGCTAGATTCTAAGAAGGTATCATCTACAATTTCCAGTGCAGGAGGGATAGCTAAAGGCCTGTGTTGAGGCAGTAGTAAGAATTCCCCAAGCCACTTTTTGGAGTCAGAGCAATCCTGGCTTTCCCAGCAGAAATGCACCCTAAGAGTATGCAAGGTTTCACCAAGAGAGAAATCCTCTGGAGGGGAAGCAGAGGGAATGGAGTCCTCTGCATCAGAATCCTCATAGGTAAACAAGGCAAATTCCTGGTCAGAAGAGAAACTTCATAATCCTGATCAGAAGAATCGGAAGGAAAAAAAAAATCAGTCCTAGGTCTCTTAGAGGGGGAGGGGGGAAGGGTGGCTTCCCACGATTAGATTAATAAGGTCCTCAGCCATTCTTACTTTTTTTTTTTTTTAGGCATAGGGGCCTGACCATCAGTCTGGACATTGAACAGAGTACCAAAATATTTTGACGCGAAAATGAACAGACGAATAGCATGAGGTTTGAATAAGGCACAAAACTGACAGCGAGGTACGTCGTGGTCTGGGCCTAAGCAAGGAAGGCAGTATGAATGAAAATCTGAGGTATTTGCTTTCCACAAGAAATACAATTGTTAACTTTTACTAACATCAGTTTAGAGCAAGAAAAAGGATCCCCCAATGGGGGTACTTAGCTTAGTTGAAGACTTCGGATCTGAAACTCAAAAACGAAATCTGCCGACCGGCACTTGTGAACTGCTTCGGGTACCGCACGGCAAGAAAGACTGATAAAAAGGTGTTGGCTGCATGCTTTATACCCCTGACTGCCTGATGTCATGAAAGATAAGACAGCAACGGACACAGGACCCAAGACTTTGATAATCAGGCAGACTGAGGGCTACTGCAAGCAGATAACCCAAATGTGATGACTGCAACAGTGAAACACGAAGAACATAACAGGAAAACCCATGGCAGTGATGGAATTCCAAGAGAAGCATGAAAAAGGGGGGAAAAAAAAAAGAAATACAAATCCGTCTAGTACATTTCAACAATAATTTTCTGGGCAGTGATGAGACCTTGATTTGGAAAGCAGCAGAAATGGTGGTTTTACCCAGGGGATTATCCTCTTCTGTGGAGTCATACAGACCCATTTCAATTCCACATCATAACTACAGTACTTCTGAAGATTTTGGCAAAATGAATGGCAAAGATGTTGCCGAGAATAAAAGCCCTGAAGTAGTGTGGTCTTACAGAAGGTAGGCAAACATTTGACAATATTAAACAGAGTCCTTATGATATAAAAGTGCATTAAGCAATAATATGTTAACAGGTCTGGATGCAGGAAGAGCTTTTGACAGAGTTGGGAATATCTTTTGGGTTTCTACAAACTCGGACAATATTTAACATCTACAGAGAAGTCCAAGCTAGTTAGTGTGAAGTGTGGTAATAAGTTACACAATGACAACTCTTGCAAGAGGAGCTAGGCAGGGGTGAAACTTGGAAGATTTAGAGGCATACAAGCATGTGTGCAACTTAAGATTAATATATTTAATTCAGGACACAGAATATATGCCCAAATGGCACACTGCCCGACAAGGTAATGACAGGATCACACTAGACATTTGGGCAGATCTAGGAAAGGAATATTAAGAGAATTTTGTACAGCACTGTACTCATGAAGTTATACAATAAACTCAGTGCTCCAAAATGTGCTTGCTGATTGGAAATTGAGAATCTCAATAAAACAGATCCTGCCACTGACTTCTTGAGTGGCCAAGCTTTGTTCTGGGAAATAAACAATTAGTCTACAGTAAAACATTTTACATACATTGGAAAAATGTAACTAGTATTAGGAAAGTTCTGCAAAAGTATAAACAGCTGAGACTTATGCTAGCAGTATAATCAATTGTACTGCCATTAACAATACTATCAACTCTACAGACTTTTGCAGAACGTTCCAGAGTGTAGTGAAAGCATAATAAAAAAGGGGGAAAATAAATTTAAACAGTGAACGAAAAAAAAACCTTCTGCTCGATATAAAATTAGGGAGATTACCAACATAAGATGAAGTCCATTGTGCCCTGTTGATGACTATTTCTCCCCTTGCCCGAACTGCACAAGTAACCAATCAGAGAGAGAGAGAGAGAGAGAGAGAGAAACAAACTACAATGGAGCACCATGGCTAAATTGGTCTTCAATCCTTGGTAATTTTTGTTAAAATTAAACCTGTTATGAGGAATAGCAAATGGCAGTCTGCCAAGGTCTAAACTGTTCAGACTTCATTCTTACTGACACAGTATGATCGCTCAATCTGCAGATAACCATCCCTCAGTTGGCAATCAGATTTGAGAATACAATACGGTATAAAAATAGTAAGGAGTAAATGATTAAAGCTATTACATGCGATCAAAGACAGCCACGGTGTTGCAGTGGTTGGCATTGTTGCCTCACAAGAGGTTCTTCAGTTTGATTCTCAGCTGGAGCACCTTCTGTGCAGAGTGTGCATGTCCTCCCTGCAGTTGAATGAGTTTTAAACAGATGCAGGTAGGTGTGTGCGTGTCTTCTGTGAAGGCTGGGTGCCAGGCTGGCAACTTGAAACAGTAAGAGCCCCACTGCCAATCTGCAGACCGGTGATCCGCTGTAGCAATCAATGGGGAAAAAAAAGTCAAACATTGCTATTACATGTGATCAACTGAGGGAAACTGGTCTTAGCCCTATTTAATTAACTAAAAACTGAAGTTTAGAATTTTTCCATGGAAATATTTACACAAATATTTTTATACCGCAAGGAGACTTGAAAAAATTCCCACAAACAAGAGCAAGATATATGTTTGAGATGTGAATGTTCAGAACAAGATTCTTGTGAGCACATATTTTACAAACGTATGGAGCTGCTTCCATAAAGAATGACTAGAATAATGTGTCAAGTCTTGAGAATTTAACCTCAGTACACAAATGTTTTTGTTGAAATGGTGTAAAACATTTGAAAGAGGTAAAAATGTTGCTTGTCCTCAAGTGTTTATAGTAGAGCAGGATAAAAAATTGTGGCAAAGCAGAGTCCAAATCCAAAGGTCAGAAGCAGAGTCCAAATCCAAAGGTCAGAAGCAGAGTCCAAATCCAAAGGTCAGAAGCAGAGTCCAAATCCAAAGGTCAGAAGCAGAGTCCAAATCCAAAGGTCAGAAGCAGAGTCCAAATCCAAAGGTCAGAAGCAGAGTCCAAATCCAAAAAAGTCAGAAGCAGAGTCCAAATCCAAAAAAGTCAGAAGCACCAAAGGAAAGAGGACACTATCCAAGACACTATCCAAAATCTTTATTGAACAAAGTTTTCAGATAAAATCCATCAGTGTTGCAAAGAAAGAATCAAAAACACACACTAAATAGTATAAGTCACAGTCAGACTAATCAAATTTCACAATTAAAGTCTGAACTAAAACTTCTTAAAGACATATGTAAAAATAATCCTAAAAATATATCAAGTGTCATCTAAAACATAACTGCTTACATCCAAGTATAGGTTTTATGCTAAATGCTTTGTCAAGTCCAGGTGTCTGATCAGCATGCATACAAACAATCCAAAGAAACCCTCTCAATTCTAAGTCATTACTAACATCTCCACCCCTGAAATTCCTCAAAAGTGTCAACTACTCAAAACAAACTCAGGTTGAGCACCCATATCCATTGAATGCTTGGCCAAAGCGTTAGACATCACACCCCTACCAATCTCAGATTCATGTTCAATAATTCTTTTAAATTTCCAAACGGATTTACCTATATAGTAACATTTGCAGATCTTAGGAGTAGATAGACAGATAAAAGAAATGAGATAAATATAGCCTATAAGGCTAGACTTGGCCCTTAAGGACATGTCACTAGATGGTTCTATTAGTTTTAGTACCTTTTCCTACCTTAAGGATAAACCCAGAAATACACTATTTTCAGGATACCGAAAATACACAAGGATATAGAGGAACCACCTATGAGGCTGACAAGGATCAAAACAGAACCACTAGCCAAGTTTGTAGATTTTAAAGTGAAAAATCTTTGGTTAAATGAGAATGAAATCCTGAAGGACTCTTGGAAATTTTTTTAAGAACTATTATACCAGATTTATTCAATAGGGGCATCCTCTTTGTAACCACTGACATAGTTGACTTATTCAGTGTTATACCTCATGACACGGGCCTTCAATGGTTTGAAGAAGCCTTGGCTACAAGAAGTGGTTTAACAAATAAGGATTTTCATGTTTGCATTGATCTAATGAACCTCGTATCTACTTTGAAGGGAACGTTTTTCACCAGTTGAAGGGTGTTGCCATGGTGGCAAGTTGTGCCCCCACCTACGCAAACATAGTTCTATGTGTAAACAAAAATTCATATTTGAATCACAATACATGCCTTGCTGGTCCCTCTATAAGAGAGATACATGGACAATATCTGCCTTGTTTGGGTAGACACCAGGGAGAAGTTATTCAAATTCATTGACTATATTCAGAACACGACCAACTTTGAGGTTTACAAATGACATCAATGCAGACAAAGTCAACTATTTGGATGTCACTATCCATAAAATGGATAAGTTTCAAGTCCACCATTCACAGGAAAAAAAACTTTTTCCAACTCCTTCCTCAAGTGTGCACCCTATGCGCCAGAAGAGAGAAATAATCAAAGGACAATGTTATGGGCTAGAAGAACGTGTTCACTGGATATAGACTTTGAAACTTAACTTTTACAGTTAGAAAATATGTTTCTGGAACATGTATACCCCTCAGCCCTTATTAAAGGGATCAGAGATCAAGTCACTAAGCAGAGGGCTGAGAAATATGCCCCTATTTTGGGTATTAATACTAGGGGTGATGTTCCTAAACCATCTAATAATAAGAACGTCAACCACTACACCAGAGGGCTTTTGTTACCGAATAGAATGGTGATGACAATCGTATTAGAAAAATAGCTGTAAGTGAATGAAACAAATTTATAAGGTTGACCTTAAGGTTAAGGTTATATTAGTAACCTACATTAACAGTGGACATCATTTTTAGAAAAGGACACAATATGAAAAATATATTGGAAAAACATTTTGGTCAAAGGGAGGAAGGACAGGACTAAAAGGAAAGGCACTTACAAATGTGGTGCATGTCAACAGTTCCAGTACATCTCCAATAAAGAAAACATTTTTATTAGTAGTCATAATAAGTTCGAAGAAGGTAAGATTTATTCCAACTGTAACACCTATGGAGTGGTACATTTATCTCTGTATAAACCATGCAGAACGTTTTACGCACGAAAAACTGAGTGGACACGAGAGTTTATGAACACTTACGACACATTAATATCAATAATGCACTTTACAAGCACTCCTTGGAATGTAACCAAGCTACATATTGCTTTTTTGTCCTTGAACGGACACCAAAGGATGGTAGCGGTGGCCTTTGGGAAAGTACCACAGAATTTAAACATTGGCAGGTTGTACTTGAGGCAAATAAGCCCCCAGGACTAAATGACAACATCTCCATTGTTCCAGTGTTAAAACAGAGCTGCAAAGTTATAGAACAGTACAAATGTAATTACATACTCACGACACTAGATGGAGTTTGATTAAACTTTTGGCTGAGACGATTTTTATTACTTTTAAAACACACAGTTGAACCCACTGAAACATTTTATGTAAAATCTTTCATGGAATAGGCTTTTAATATTTCTATTGAGATTACTACTAAAGGTTTTTAAAGGGTTTCATTAAGTCAGAGATACATTAATTTTTGAATGGTAATACAATTTTATTGGCTGACCAAAATGAGGTTCACTATTTAACAAGCAGCATTACTTATCTTTCTCTATCTGATGAAGTCTGTTTTAAAACAGAAAAACACTGTGGATAATTTCTGCATTTAGGTTCCTGAACTTGCTTACTAAAGCCTGCTTTTATTTTGAGTGTCGTTGTCAACCCTTTCTTTCAGTGCTGGCTGGTTTACTACTTGTAACAAAACAGGTGTTACAAGTTGCAAAAACATTTAAAACTAAAAGTCTGTCAAGTCAGATGTACAAGGATATTATCGGTGCATATATAAATCACAGCATGAGCAATTATAACAAGGAACAGTTCCTAACTTATTATAGGTAAGGGAGTCCTAGAGTGAAAAATCCTTATAACAAATGGTTTGTTTTAAACTTCAGTTGTATTTGTAAAATCAGGTCTCTCCTATATAGTTTCTAAATTCAGGTAGGGTAGATAAAATGTCCCTATTACACAGTATCTACTATAGGTCATTAAGCAACAAACTGCTTAGATTTTCTATTAGAATCAGCTCAGTCATATACTTTTAGTATAGTTTAGCTATACCCCCGCTTTCCAACAAAACTTCATTTTTGTTTTTCCCCCCAAAATATATGAATTATAACCCCTCTCAATCTCAAATATGCTTAAGGCATTTATCAAAGTCAATATTTAAACAGCTCACCTGCATAAACAGACTCAATTCTGAATACATGGGGAGCGTGCATGCTAGCATTATGTAGATATTTATTAGTATGTACAACTTTTCTATGTATGCTTGTTTTTATACCATCACCACTCCAAATCATCTAAAAAATGAATGGAATTCCCAGAAAGTGATTTCAATCTTCAGAAACTCACTCAGAACCCTTCGCAATAAAAAAAAAAAAAAACAAACAAAAAGTCAAACAAAATAGAACACACTTTAAAAATTCTCAGGGCCATTATAGATGTATTTATCCTCCCACATGCGTCTAAAAAAAGATAAGCATAAGTGTTAGCAATGGCAGTACCAGTTGTTACACCAGCAATGAGGATATAAAACATCCAGCCAAAGATATTACTTAAAACAAGCTAACAATTCAAAAGCTTTCAATTTCTCTTGCTCGGAGATCACCATACGTACATAAAAATACACCTATAATGGCCCTGAGAATTTTAGAAAAAGTTATACTCTAGCGTTGTTGGACTTTTTTTTTTTTTTTTTTTTTTTAATTTGGAAGGGTTCTGAATCAACTTATAATTTTGGTCACTTATTTAAATCATTACAGCAGCACAGTTGCTTTCCTCCACAGAAACCACCCAACAACTTGTATAGTAACTGCAGTTCTCAGCGATTTGCCAGAAAACCACAGATTTTATTGAGCACAGAACAAAAGCATGAGGCAAAGTAAAAACAGCCTGCAAAACCGGATACACAAGTGCCAGAGTAAATATTTCAACTTATTTCCCTCAAATGAATAGTCATAGGAGGTTACTATAGCAATAACCCACGCCTGGGTGTGGGTAATGCGGGATTTAACCACGGTTGGCGTGGTTTGGTCCCGGTGAAGCCGAGGACCAAACAAAGACAACCGTGGTTAAATCCGCATTAACACCCTGGAAATATGCTATTATACAATGACATAAGAAAATAAATAATTACTTTTCTTAAATAATGGCATTGTATAATGCCTCTTTGCTGCCCTTCCGCAGCTGTCTGGTATTCAGCGGCAGTTCTGTTGTACTGCGCATGCCTACACAGTACATCAGAGCTGTGGGCAAAAGCAACGGAGAACGCAAGATCTCCGTTGCTTTTTACTGTCTCGCTATGTTAAATGGGTTTAACATAGCGAGACAGCTTTAAAATAAGCAACGGAGATCTCCATTACTAATTTTAAAGCTGTCTCGCTATGTTAAACCCATTTAATATAGCGAGACAGGTTTAAAAAAAAAAAGCAACGGAGATCGCAAGATCTCGTTGCTTTTTACACAGTGTCGCTATGTTAAAGGAGTTTAACATAGCGAGACAGCTTTAAAAAAAGCAACGGAGATCTGCGTTGCTTTTTTTAAACCTGTATCGCTATGTTAAACTCTTAACATAGCGAGACAGTGTTTTATACTAACGGAAAAAGTCCGGGCGACCGGACCTTTTTCCGTTAGTATATTGAGGGATTTACAACGGGCACGCTGGTTGGGCTGGCCAATCAGCGTGCACGTTTTAGAGGAGGAATTGTATAATAGGCTATTGGCCCCGTGGCCCTTATAAGCTACTCAAGACTTAAATTTCTCATGCACAACCTGCCCCCATCCACTGTTATTTAGTGTCTGCAGTTCTCAATGCTATATCAGACTGCCTACCAGGATCAAATCAAATTACCTCAAGTTACAGTAACATACTATTGTGCTATCAAGTTACAGTAACATACTATTGTGCTATCAAACCAGCAGTCTGGAGTTCTATACAAAACTATTTGGAAGTGCTTTCTGCCAATTACTTTACCAATGAATCATGGGAAGGAAAAAAAATCTGCAGCAAATTGTACAGAACTGCCTCTGACCAAATGTTTAAGTACTGAAACATTTCTTAAAATAAAGCATCCCATGACGTGCATACACAGATGGTTGGAAGTACAAGTATCTTGTTCCTCCCCTTGGCAATTACATGTACTGTACCCTTGCCAACATTTCTGACCCGTCTGCCTTTAAATTACAATGGCAACATCATTTGTGCAGCTGCATAGCTTTAAGTAGAGTAAGGTAGTTTTAGTAGTTAACCATAGCATTCTGACATATTTCAGCATAAATTTTTTTGGCCAATTCCATTTGTAAGGGAGATACCAGCCCCCTAGCCACCAAATATTTTTTTTTACATTAAGTGGAGTGGGAGTTAAGGGAAGGGGCAACAGACCCACCCCCCCCCTTTTGGAACTAATGGAACAATCAGTTGCTTATCTTGTTAAAAAAAAGCAATAATTGCCTCTTCTAATGCACAGCTCATGGGACTCTGTGCAATTCCAATGGCAGTAAAGTAAATGGCAGTAAAGTAAATGCACTTGTGATTACAAGAACACTAGACTTTGCATAACAATGCCACATCATATTCTAGACCAGCAGTTTTGAAAAGTCCAAAGCTCTAAATAAATCACCACTAGTCTTCAATACTTTTCCTCAGATATACCACATACGTACAACTTCATGTTACTTTTGTAAGTTTAAAAAAAAGAAAAGTACAGTAGTGTGTGGCCAAGAAGCCAGTCTGATAGCAGCAGAAATCCATAGCTCCGCTTAGATTTTATCATGACAGGAAATGTACTTCAGAATCTCTATTTTCTAAAAATGAATACATAGTTGAGTTAATTATTCCTGTCAAAAGGTTTTCTACAGGAGATCTCAACATAAGCAACTCGAAGACCACACACCAGGAGAGTGCAGTGAAGAAAGAACTGTATCTTATAAACAACAAAACATCCAATAACGGTCACTAAAAATGGACAAATTTGAAAACAAAATGGATCAAAGAATGCAGTAAACTGTAACTTCTGTTCAGATTTTTTTTTTCACTATTCCATTTATATTCTTGCCTTACAGGAAAGAGTAACTGACCTGGATACTAGAGTAACAGAAAATGAACATCACAATGAATTTCTTCTGAAACAAAACACCAGGCTGACAGAAACTGGAAAGACACTGAAAGTAGATCAAGGAGGAACATAATATATGGAACAGGATGCCAACATGATTCAACTCAATAAGTGGTTTTCATCAGCACTACACATGCCTCAATCCCTCTCTTTTGGAATGGAGAGGGCTCATCGGTCCCTGGTAAATCCAGCTTCATCTCCGAGATCATCTAACCCCATGTCTATAATAGTTAGATTTCTTTCCTCGCAAGACAAAAGGACTTGGTGTTGAAATCAGCTCAATTCCCCTATCAAAATGGCTGAAAAAGCTACTCGTTTTGACAATGACACCACCTCCAAAAACCTTTCGGGAA